>NW_022146324.1:496109-499045 GCF_002938485.1 Sitophilus oryzae | reverse complement strand
TATGTATTGTATTTTCTTCTAAGTATTCCATAATGTGAATATTGTATCATTTTTTTTCTTATTAAGAACACTTTACCGTAATTTTTAAATTTACTTTACATGGGCGTATGTATACTATTCGTTCGGAAATAAATTTATTATTATTATAACAAAAAGGCCTATCTCTATTAAACAACTAAAAATAAATTATTTATTAGAATTTACGCTCAATTTATCTTCAGAACGTTTCCTCAATGTCTCCGTTTAAGTGTTTAACACAATCAAAAACACTATTAAAAATTAAAGACTTTACATTTATTGGCCAAATAAAGTAAGTGATTTTCTTTAAATTGCTCTCCTGAAAAGTAGCAAAAATCGAGATACGCCTTTTCGTCCTAAAGCCGACGATGTTTGTGTTCATCTTAATTTTTTCAAGCCTGATTACTTAATAATTGGATATTATTTTCATTAAAAATCTCAATTTTTTATCTATTTTTCTTTGAAAAACCATCCCTTGCTTTCTGATTGATGAACTGCACCATCATTGAACAAAAATTAGTCAGGACCGAAAGTACCGAAAGAAACGGAAAATCCCGGTTCTTAAGAGGCGCGGTACCGAAATTCCCGAAAAACAGCTCCGGTTCCGGAAACACTAATAGCCGAAAAATTTGTCGAAAAAATGTCCTCAAATGGACGAAAAATCGATTTTTCGCAAATATCTGCCAAAATATACTATTTACAAAATTTTTCTTGAAATAAAAATGAATCTTAGGTATATATATATATATTATATATTATCTTAGGTCTCATTCTTCTCTGTTGAGGTTGGCGATTAATATGGCATATGACTCTCTGTCCAGAGTTTGTCCATTAGGGTTTGCAGCTGGTCTTCGGTTTCTGGTAATATCACGGTGTCGTCTGCGTATCTTATATTGTTTATAATTTCTCCATTTATTTTAGCCCCTTTTGAACAATTTTGAATAGATTTTCGAATTATATATTCGGCATAAACGTTAAACAATAATGGTGACAATATGCATCCCTGTCTAACACCTCTTTGTAGGTCTACGTTTCTTGTATTTCCTTTTTCTGTTCTGACACAACCTTTGTGATTGGTTCCAGTATGTGTTCCTTATAATGATATAATTATAATTTAGAATTTAGAATGAGTGGGAGGGGGGTTAATCACTGCGACCTTACAGATCTATTATGTCCCCCTTTCTTGAGTTATAACTCATCATACAGTCCCAGGGCTTTGACAAAAGCCAGTATCTGGGACGGTTTTACAGAGGGTAGTTCTCCATCTCCAATATCAGTTGTACCAAAGTTCATGGCACGAATAGTTGTCGTCTCGGCGCCAGAACCAAAACTCACCCTTCGATACTAGCGCCACCTCTGGCAGTCCATCTCGACAAAAAAATATAGTTGTCATACACTGGAAGTGTCCCACTTCAAATGACCGGAACATGCATTCAAATATTTATAAAATATGTAGTAAAAAGTAATACTATAGATGTGCAATATTTTACATTGGTAAAGTATTTGATTACATCCCCTACCACTTGATAACATCCGATACCACTCATCCGATACCTAACAAGTATTTGGCGCCATATAAGGCTACATCCGTATTAGTAAATCCAGCCAATAAATTTCTTCTAATTTATTATTTTTATCACGACCTTCGTACATTCAAATTATTGTACCAGAAATTAGTAATTTGCGTTATCTTATATGCGATAAAATATGCCTAATCTCATTTTTTATTAATTAGATATTTATTTCAAGTAGATCGCTTTGTTATAAAGCTATCAATCTCTTTCTGTAACGCAGAAAAATACTGATATACAAACACAAGTTATATTTTGGACAGGCCTAAAGTATAAGTTTAGTTGTACCAATTATTTGACAACCAGACAAAATACTTTAGTTAGAAGAACTATTTTTATTAAACAATACATTTCAGTATTTTTTGAGTCTTCAAAAAAAACAATAAATTGAACATCTTTCAGATAGTAATTGTAAAATATTTAAAATATTCCATAGTTTAGTTTTCAAAATTACTAATGACTGGTCTAGTCGTACTCCGTACTGGGTAGATATTAAGAAGTTTGTCATTTCTTCTTCCCCTAGTCCCATTAGCGTTAGAGACCTATTCAGCTTACAGTGTCCTGTTGGTAGACCCAGTATAGCTTTGACTATCTTTGCTTATCAGGTCTGCCGTAAATTTTGGGGAAAGATCTACTAAGAACTTTTTCGCCTGTCTCTGCGCTGGTTAGTTTCTCCACCATTCTACAGATTTGTTGGCCACCCATCGTTCCGTAGCTATTCCCGTGACTGCTTTTGCAACGCCACAGACAGCCTAAGAGCTGACGACATGTTTAGAGAACATATTTTAGGCAAGCTTAGAAATAACTAAAATATATAGTTTATTAACTGTTGAACCCAGAATCCTAAGTCTGGCTCGGGGGTTGTTCGCTACTGCGCATTTATTTATTTAATATCGTATGGCTCATATACATGCAAGAAAACCAGACACTTAAAGATAGACATAAAATAAAACTACAATGTAAATGAAAACATTACAATGTAAATATAAAAAACAAGATAATATAAAAGACAACATAAAACAGCTTACGGGACACTATATTAACATCTAGATGCCCTATTCATTCCAAAGCTGCTGGAGAAGCCTCCAGAAAGTCCCCCACACTTCACCATAAGCGCGTAGGTTGCACTTTCTAGTTATGTGATGGATGTTTGGTGAGGGATCCGCAATCACATTCTGGGGAAGGCTACTGCGCAACCCATAACATTTGCAAAAAAAAATAAATCCAAAAACATTCTTTAGGCAACTTGAAATTTGTTTATTCTTAAATTTTAGCATCTATTTAACCTAGAAATAAGTATGCCAGACTTTGTTTTCGAGCAATACGTAACTGAACGGAAGCATTGAG